>NC_141195.1:23030506-23075506 GCF_054491065.1 Syngnathus leptorhynchus
GGTGCACCATTTGAATGCATCTGATGCTCACGTGTTGCTACCACTGCCATGAAGGCACATTTTAGATATGGTAGCACATGTTCAGCTTTGCCATTGAACCAATAAATGGCTTCCCATTTCGCACAGATGGACGGGAATGAGTCAAAAGAGTCTTCAACCGCCAATATGTTGACACTCCAAACAGAGCGTTAATATGACCTATGTCATGCCACATCCAGTATCAGCTCTTCATGAAACTACCTCAAGATAGTCTATTATCACAAGTGGATTGTTGAGATGATTTTATTTCAAAATCCCACTGATTTGTTGGTTTTTATTTTGAACTTGGCAAACGCAACACGTCCGCAGTGTGTTATCCTAAAACTGTTCAGAAACACATTTTGGAAATCTAAGTAGATCGCATGAACATACAGCAATTTTTTTTTACGTTTAAAATCTAATCATAAATGCGAGTAAATTTGTGAATGAGTATTGAGAGCATTGAACTGATGTTGTAACATTTTTTACCACTAGATGTCGCCCTCCCCTCGCAAACTAAATCAAATGTGCGCCAAATGATTATTTCTATGGACATTTACATCCGAATTTAAAACATACAACTATTTATGTAATTAAGAGGGAAGATTTGGTCTATTGTTTTACAATGTAGAGACACGTGAACGTCATGTCAACACTGAACAAGAACACAACGTAGCATGCCTTTTTTTTTTTTTTTTTTTTCTCATGGGAGCTTGGGAGGGGAAATTCCACAAAAGAATTGACTCCGCCTGTCACCGTGCAGCAGTTGCAGATGTGGTAGTTTTCCTCTTCCTGTGCTGGGAGCAACATGCACACATCAGCTGAGACCAAGGTTATTTGTGCTTCCGAGAAAGTGAAGGCCAAGTTGCTTGTTTTTCTTCTCTTCTTTTTTTTGTCTTTCTTTTTTTTTTTTACTTTTAGTTTTCTTGCATGGCAAGGCCTTTATCTCAATCGACAGTTGGAAGTCAACATGCATAATTGTTAATAATTTGCTGTGAATGAACTCTTTGAATGGAAAGTATAGGTTTGCATTCAGCTGTAACATGTCCCTACAAGAGAGCACTTGTCAATCACACAGCTTACATGTTGAATCAGAAACCTCAACCGCAAACGAGCTCTTTGTTCATTGTCAAGACTTGAAATATTATCTTTTCGTTTGGCGTAGATTCAGGGGCGTGGTCAGTGACACAACAACTCACTGGCCATAGGGGCGCACGCATATAATCATCATTTTATTCATTCATGGTTTATTTGCCTTCTAAATAATTCTAATTAATACATCAGATCTGGGCATATCACGGGTTAGGGCTCATAATTTTGAAAGGGAGAAAAAACCACCAAATTCATAATGACCTTAAGTTTATAATCACTCTTAAAATTTTGCCAATTTAATTATTTTCATTTTTCTTTACGTGCTGATTTATTATCAATGTTTTGCACCACATGCACCAGAGAGCCACAGTCATTCAAAAGAAACACACCAAAATGTACTTGGAACGCACCCATGCGCGCGCCCTTGTCAAATGGACAACCGATCAGCACGGACTTTAATTTGTTGATGTCAGTCGGCGGTGACGATCGAGCCCCACCCACGAGCAAGGCATGCAACTTCCCAATGCGTGCACACACACACACACACACAAAACGGATCACACAAGACCGGAGCGATCACAAGACCGGACCTTGTCATCCAGCTGCTGCCCGCGCACGGTAAGCCTTGCCTTCCTGCCTGCCTACCTTTTTTGTTTGGGCAAGTTTTCCTCGGTAGTTCTTTGAGCCAGAGATCTTAAATTCGAGCATGTTTTCCTCATATGGCAATCCATGATCTAACTGCGAACGAGTGACTCGTAACACTACTTAACGATGGATATAACAATTGAATTATTTACAAAAATATCCATTCTGATAAATGCAAGGAATGTGAGGAAAATGAAACAACGCAAGAGGAGGTTAAAAAAATTAAAGTACAAGTTTGTGCAATCCTTGACATTGCACACACACACACACACACACACGCGCGCGCGTCATCGGGATCATGGCCAAAATTCTGTTCGGTGACATCTTTAGTCAAGAGATTTATTTTCATGCAAGAATGTAGGCGTCACTGCCTTTGCAAAATATCATTCAGAGTTACAACTAATGGAGTAATAAAATGAATTGAATGGAAAACCCAATCGGCCAATTGCTGAGTCCAGTACCAAACGTCTAGCCATGTAAATTCATAGCAATTTGTCATTTATGTAAGTGTGGTTTTTTTATTTGGATGGACACGAGACAATAACTCCAGTAGATGCATGTTTGCTTTAACAAACCTTATTGACTCCATTCATTTCTTTGTGCTGTTGTCAGATGGTATTATGTTTTGCTTGCATGACTGGCTTCCTCTCATACGGCACGTCACAATACCTGAATTTGATTTGAGGTTAATCTGATGGCGGATGTGTGTGCGTGGGGGGGCTGGCACCAAACAGGGGAAGTCAGCAAGGGAAATTACAATCACTTCTCAAAGTTGCAAAATCGAGAGTCACTATCAACGTCATCATCATCATTATAATCTTGTTTACAGATGCGCGTCTCGTCTCGCAAGTGGCTGGGCGTGCTTGCGATCGGCTCTTTCCTGCTGCTGCTACTGGTGCTGTTCAACGCGCCGAGCCCGAGCGGCTCGGGAGTTGACCTTCGGCCGGGAAGGACCAATGAAGCGGAGGCGGCCATCAAGGAGCACATTCAAGACCTCTTCGATGACTACCATGATATTTCCTTTCGTATCAAAGAAGAGGTCGCGTGGTAAGTTTGTTTCTGTTTCGCATCGGTGGACGCTGATCGTCACACTTTTTTTTTTCGCTTTTTCCCCCCGATTCAGTCGCTTGGCAAGAAACACGTGCGTCTGCGTGGCTGACGAGGAGACTTTTCGGTTTCCTTTCTCCAACCTGCTCTTCCCACGCATAAAGGCCCATCAGCTGGACGTGAAGTTTTTACAATCCCATCCCGACCCCGAAGGCGTGAAGCATCAGCGAGCTCGAGAATACAGCCGCGTACAAATCAGGTAAATTCCTCACATGCCGAGTCGACGGCATCAGAAGATTTTCGTCTTGAATAACCTCTTACCGTAAATCGGTGATATAAATAACCGTATTTTCGGGACTTTAAGTCGCATTTTTTTCCCCCCAGAGTTTAGTCGGGGGTGTGACTTATACTCGGTATGTCAGCCACGTTCTCAGTTCCTTGTTTATGTAACGTTAGCATAGCGTAGCGTTCAGTCTGTTGTTGCCTATTCATGTCTGTTTTTGTGTTGGATTTTATCAAATAAATTTCCCCCAAAAATGTGACTTATACTCCGGTACGACTTATATATGCCCTTTTCTTTTTTATTACGCATTTTATGGCTGGTGTGACTTGTACTCCGGAGTGACTTATAGTTTGAAAAATATGATATACTAAATGATCAATTGTCAGCAGACACCTGAATATTTGCATGATGCAAAGCGGAAGTAGGTTTCAATCGAAGCCAGTCTTCATTTTGCGGTCAAAGTTGCACCTTGCAGTGATCGCATCAAAGGTTCAGCAATGTTACAGGAAATGGTGCAACAACCCTTTTCTCAATCAAAAAGCATCCATAATTTGAGCTGACAATTATTGTCACACGTTCGAAATGTTTTGTCAAGTTCTAAACTGTCGAGTCTTGTTGGGTTTGATTAGCCACTTTTTTTTTTTTTTTGGGTGACTAAGCCACAGTGGTGTGTGTATGAAGGTCGTCCAGTCCCGCAGACGTGCTGATCGTAAATAAAGCCAACAGTCCTCTTCAGTTTCCCTCCCAGGGCGTAGCAGTGCGACCTCTCAACACCATCATCATACCAGGTGACGTGCAAACGTGCAAAGCTACGTTAGCTTTAGTCGCTTGCAGATGATGAGCAGCATATCTATCTTGGATTGTTTTTTTCTTTAGGTTTGGGTCTTTTTGAAGAAGCAGCGTCAAACCACACGGTAAGTTGAGCAAGTCTGCATCACAAAAAAAAAAAAAAGGAATCGGTTAGCTTTGAAAATGTTCGGTCTGGTTTTTTCTTCTGAAACGGCACCGCAGGTATATTTAACCGCCACACTGGGGACTTTTGATGTGGCGGCTACAGTGGAGAGGGTCTCGGTGGCAGGAGCAGGAACGGCGCGCTTGATGCTCTCCAGTGCTTTTCTGTCAGCCCTGAATAGGCAATTGCAGTTTGTCACCTACACCAACTCCATCTTTCATCCCAAGACAGCAGACACAGGTGCAACAAACAAAGCGTGCCAGTGCTGATTTGACTCTCATTTACATCGTTTGTATTTGCGCTGGCCCACGGAAGATACTAGACAACAAAACGGACTCAAAGAGATTCATAGTTAATGATTAAACTTTGAACACCCTCGCTCTTATAGAAACGTATCAGGAAGCCAATAAAAGGACTTTGTCCCCCTCTTCAAGTTGACAGATATTCGCTTGCATTTTGAAGCAGTTCTCCAAACGTCAGGCTTTAGCGAGAAAGCAAGAAAAAAAAAAATCTGTTAAAGAACAGCTGAAGTTCATCTGAAGCACTTTAAATAGTGAATTCTAAAAACATGAGGGTGTGCACACTTATGCAACCTCAGTCTTGTCTTTTTTTTGTCACTTTTCTCATTGTAATGAGATTTCAGTACAGGTTAAAAGCCACATTAATGATGGAAAAGCTATGTAATTTTTTTTTTTTTGGGTTGAAAGGCATGTTTGTAGAGTTTCACTTTCCAAAGCATTTCTGCCAGACTCGTGAAAAAAAAAAAAACACTCAACCACCATTACCTTCATATGCACATGTTAGAATCCATACAACACTAGAATGGCTTTTGCTTCAACTGATCAAACAGAATTTTTCCATCAAGAAGTTGAGACGGTCTCTTTTTTTTTTTTTTTTTTTTTTTTTTTTTTTTTTTAAATATGTGCTCTAGCTCAAGGAAAGTTGAGAAACAGCGCCTTAGATCGTTGTCAATGTACTCGCTTCTGCACGTCCGCCCTGGGCTGCTGATGTCAGATAAGAACAGAACTGCATCTGCAGCCGCACGCTTCCCACTCAACCACCACACACCCTTGGCAAACACTTTGTCCTTTCAAGAGTGACAATCGTCTCAAATACAATCCCAGCGCTGGTTTCATTGCACTTGTGTTTTTCTCCACAGTTCAGTTTGCAACTCCAAGTCACAGCTCATTTTTCACCATCAAAATTGGCCACCCCGTCACCCTGAGACTTTACAAGTCTGGCTCTCATCCAAAAGGTTGGTGAGCATGTATAACAGCGGATATTTATATTTTATAGTATTTATTTTTAAATATATATATATTTTTTTTTTGACAGCGGATATTTTTCTTGTTTATATTTTATAGTATTTATTTTTAAATATATATATATGTTTTTTTTGACAGCGGATATTTTTCTTGTTTATATTTTATAGTATTTATTTTTAAATATATACATTTTTTTTGACAGCGGATATTTTGCTTGTTTATATTTTATAGTATTTTTAAATATATATATAGTTTTTTGACAGTGGATATTTTTCTTGTTTATATTTTATAGTATGTATTTTTATATTTTTATATTATTTTACAATTCTGAATTGTGATGATTGCAATTTTGCGTTTCCTTCCAAGAGAGCAACATCAGCGAGCTGGTTACCATTGTGACCAAGACCTTTCTACGTTACGACAAACTGAAAGATCTCATCGACAGCATACGACAATTTTATCCGTCCGTGGCCATCGTGGTGGCAGATGATAACGAGCACCCGCAGCAAGTGACCGGAGCTCACGTCCAGCAATTCATTATGCCCTTCGGGAAGGTCAATCTCAATTTCAAACAAGCGTCGACGCGTGTCGGGATCAATCAACATTCCCAGTTTGATCTTCAGGGTTGGTTTGCTGGACGAAATTTGGCCGTGTCTCAAGTGACCACCAAGTACGTGCTCTGGGTGGATGATGATTTCATCTTCAAAGCCAACACCAACTTGGAGAAGATGGTGGACGTTCTCGAGAGGACCAGTCTGGATCTGGTAAGAGAGAATAACAAGAAGATCTTGTCCAACATCTGTTCAGGAAATGTGCAGTGCTATTTTTTTTGTGTGTGATTTACGTTCCTTGTACCAGATTTGAAGAAACCCAACATGCTTGCTTCTCCCAGCAGACCGAGACTTCCCTTGTTTCTAGTCCTATATATTTCCTAAAGCCAAAGAATGCTGTGGAGCCGTGATAACTGGCTGCCTTTGTTGTGACTTCCTGCACTCGCTGCACATGAGCGACGTGTTGACGAATGAAACGATGCTATCGTGGTCTTGATGGATGTCAGAAAACTCAGTCGCGAGGGACATCTTGATTGTTTTCCGCGCCGCAGGTCGGCGGTGCGGTTCGAGAAGCGACCGGCTGGACGTCCACATTCCGTCACACCATTTCAGTGGAAGCGGGCGGAGACGACGGCGACTGCATCCACATCCGGCGCGGCTACCATCATGACGTCGAAGGATTTCCTAACTGCGTGGTCACCGACGCTGTCATCAACTTCTTCATGGGGAGAACTGACAAAGTGCAGCAGGTGGGCTTCAACCCCCGCCTGGCTCGGCGAGGCCATCTAGGTGAGTAGCACGCCAGCGCCATCCAAAATGGCTGACTGCCTGTGGAACCGCATCCATCATTCCATACATTCAAATGAATGGAAAGGCCAGAAACTGCCATCTTGTTAGTTTGTTTGGTTTTGATTGTGGCTGTAATGACTTTATGATTGAAAAATCGGGGTAGAAAGAACATTAATCACAAGGCAAATGTTCTATATCTCCACAGAGTTCTTCATCGACGGGCTGGGGTCTCTTCATGTCGGCTCGTGCAGTGACGTGATTGTAAACCACGCGTCAAAGATCAAATTGCCGTGGAGCGGAACCCAATCGGAAAAGGCCTATGAAAAATTTCGCTACTCCAAAAGCGACGATGAAAATGACATTCATGATGAAAACTTTTACTTCTCAAACAGGTTCAAATGCATGACAAGGGAATAATGAAACGTGCCAATAGCAATGGGAAGTGAAATTTGTATTTCATTTTCATCCCCGACACACAGTGTTGGAATTTTGAAGTGAAAAAATCTCAGGTTAATATCGGGCGCAAAAATTCGTGTCCTAATTATCCTTTGAAACTGTGAAATCACGTGTTTCGCTAAATTTATTTCCCAAAAGGCACGTTTGTGCTTTGTTTGCTGACCACGGGATGGAACCACTGGCTATAGTGTCACCTTGTGGTTGATGTTAGGAGCACATGCGCTTGAGACGACCCCAAAGGCCAAAACAAATCTGTTCTTTTCTGGCATTAGTTTGTATGAATTAAACAATCATTTCAAATGATAGCATTGGAACCATCCAAGCTGTCTTTCCAAATCAAACTCAAGACGGCTTAGCTGGAGGTGCCGAGTGCAGCAACCTCTTTGATCACCCCTTTTATTTGCAGATATGACCCACTCATGCACAAACATGAAATGTTTTCATGCATAATATATGCAAGTTTGTCAAATTGACATTGTCGCTTTAAGCCTTGTTTGGAACAAACGATAAGTGCATCGCTTATGAGTTGGATTGTATGGTTGGCAGAATTAATCACATTTTGTGATGACCCCAAAAAAAAAAACAAAAAAAAACACTGGAGTTTTATGTCAGCTTTTTGAATATTTATTTATATCAGACGGTCTATGATGGATTTTGCTGCCATCAGATAATTGACAGAGAAATTTGTATATTTGTATTGTGTACACTGTTCGGTTGAGAGATAAAAGGGCAATGATTGAAGTTTTTATATGTGTAACATGATTCATCCTTACATTATGATCGAAGGTATTCAGTAATGAATAACAACGTGAAATATTGACTACCTCATGACTTTTTCCCTGTTTTTTTTTTCTTTTTTTTTTACAATTGAGTGAATTAAAAATGAAATTAATTTCCCTCTCCACTGCATCAGTAAACATTTTTCCAAGTTCAACCTGTCGTGCACTTGAATACAATGAGATTTGTCGAGATGATTTCCTCATGATGGAATGAGACTCTACTGATACTCAAGCTCCAAGTATTTGAAACCAGTCTTCAACTGCCAAAAGCAGGATGGCATCATTTTCACTTCTGGTTCCGCTGTGAGCGTCAAAGTTGCTTTTCTGCCTGTTGACGTTCTACTACATTCCATTCAGGCAGCCGTCTTGCTTCAAGAAACTTGGAGAGCACTTACAGTAAACGTCATGGGATGGTCGGGACGTAGATTAAAATAAAAAAAACATGGACTTGCTGGACCGGCCCGTTTTGTTAGGTTGTTTTTACGAGTTCCCATTGTAATCTGAATTCATTTAATCAGTGCTCATGTAAATCTCCTTTGTATGAAAACAAACATCTGACACAGGGCAAATAAATGAGCATGATTGATGCTTCAATTGAGGAGCTGATGGCTCTACGTTGGTAGGTCTGTTTGTAAAATCCGACTGGTTGGCCAGAAACTTGTAAGCCATCGTCTAATAAGAGCGGTCTATTCCCTGCCAATTAGTCAAACATATAGTCTGTGCGCTTAAAAGGCAAAATCCACAAGGGTACAAATTTGTCTTGATGCCTCTTTGAAATATGCACTGAAAGAAAAAAAACTTGGCTATCTAACATCAAGCGAGGATATAATTAGATTTTTGTCCTTTTTTTTTTCTTCGTCCCGGTTTGATGCAGTTAGATTAGGTCAAGGTAACATCCTGCGTGAGAACGGTCCTCGTTTAACCGCTAGAGGGCAGCAGAGTGGTGGTGTAATATTTTACTAGCCTAAAATTGCCTATCATGGTAAAACGTGAGCTGCACAGGTTATTTATTTTTGTTGAAGCTTTGCGTGTCAAAATCATCCGGATATTGTGTTAAAGTCGTCTTGTCTGTGTTTCATCACGTTTTCATCTTGTCTGGCTTTATCACCAAAGAGCCTAGCATGCTTTACATTCCTAACCTGTAATAAAAATGTTTGCACACACACAAAGCAAGATTAAGGATGAAGAAAGCAATCACTTCTTTTAATAAAACAGAGTCTCGTTTCCTTAAAGTCTTATATGTGAGCAACTGGAAGACAATTGCAGACAAATACCAAACCGTATTGCATGTCCATATGCTCGTATTTAAGCGCTTATAAAATATATAAATATATCGACTATTGAACCAGCTCAGTGCACCTTTTGGTCTATTTGTCTTTGGATTGCAAACAAAAAGTTTTCAGCATAAATAGATGCCTCCATAATGCTACAACAGGCTACTGCTTCTTTAAAAACGGGCCAGCAAGTCGGATCCTGCGATGGCCGTGTATCATTTTCACACCCAAACAGTGGTGGTGTCTTCTGGATGATCTCCCTGCAATGAAGGGCAAGCGTTGGAAACAGGTTGACATGTGTGAGTGCACGAGCTACCTTCTGCTGCTGAATGTACATGACTGCATCATGGACAGTGACGAAAATGTGCTGGGGCTTCATGTAGTTCATGAGGCCGCTTGAGGTAAGAATCTTTAAAACATTCTCTAGGAGAACAAAAGATCAGAAAGAAATTTGTGACCTTCAACAAAAATGCAATTGTAATGATGAAAGATGTAAAGGCCTTAGGTACCGTTACAGCTGGACAAAAACACAGCGAGGCCGACTTTCTGGCATTCGTGGCACATCTGCAAAGCGAGCAAAAATTGTTTTTTGGTTGTTTTTTTTGTGTTTATGTGGCTTTCGCGCACCGACCTGAGTGAAGAGTCTCGCTCCGGCAACGTCAACGAATATCACGCGACTGCAGTCGATCAGTACTGCCTGCGCATCATGCTCCGATCTTTCTGCAGATAGCATAACAATCTGAAAACCTTAGGCCACAGTTGAATCCTATGATCAGATCTTTCAAATGACAACATGGACTCATTTCATACAAAAATCTAACACACTCCGCGTGAATCGTGTGTCTCCGATTCCACTCCTTACCAAATTGAAAGAACTCATTTTCGGATGAAAAAGATGCATTTGCAATGCCTCCTTCCTGAAGAATGGCAAAAGTCACAAATGATTGGACAGAATTTTATGAATTTGATTTATTTTGGGTTGAGTGGGGCCAACGTACCACCGTGATGACATTGGTCTCTCTTTCTCGCTTCTCCCGAGCTTTTCTGGCCTTCTCTCGGCTGCGGACCTTCTCCGGCGTCAGGCCCAACAAGCGACTCATCTCCTCCCGAAAGAAGCTGCGGTTTCCATAGTAAATGGGCCCGTTGTAGGTCAGGATCTTCATCCCTGGGACCTCGTAGCACTGAAGACAACACGCGTTTGAAGAGAGACCGATTTCTTCCAACATTCAAATTTGTCAGGATTGTTCAACTCTTACGTGCCAAATTTAGAAGACATGTATTTTCACTTGACAGGGACTTTAAGATGGCATGCTCACCTTACTATGATTCTCCAGTGGTCTGTAAATTTCTGTGTTGCTGGCCCGGCCGAGCACGGCGCAACCGGCCCTGGTGAAGGCATCGTGGTTCAGAAGATGCAATTGATATGCCTGACACACCTTAAGTAAACTTGGTCCATTTAATAAAAAAAAAAAAATATTTGTTTATTTTTATTTTGTTTTTTATTATTATTCAAATTAAAGAAAAAAATATAAAAATAATTTACATTTAAAAAAGACTAATTTAAATTAAAAAAAAATGTCTTTCCTGATAAGACGTGCAGACAATTCCTGACTAAGCCAGCTGGAACGTGAGACACCTTTGTGTGCGGCAGACGACGGTCATCATCGAGAAGATCACCCCGACGGCTAAGCCGACGTCCACGTTGAGAACCACAACCGACAGCCAGGTCACCACCCAAACCATCTGTGGGGAAAAAAAAAAAAACACATTTTGCATCAGCGGACAAGCGAGTGGTCAGAAGTGAGGGGCAGAGCTTGTTCCAGTTTCCTCATAAGTTTGAATACTTAGTTGAAAAAAGACCAATTAGCCACGACTCTGCAATCAGCAGCCCATCGAAAGGGAACTAATTCTAGACACAGCGTATCACGGGAGGATTAGGAATGGAGCAGGCCGACCAAGTGCAGCTTGGACCAGGGTTTATTGGCGGAACTCAAAATACAGACTTGCTAACCTGACGTGACTTAACCAAACTAACATAACTTCCTAACCAAAACGACAGGAACCAAAAGGACATGAAGACGACACGACTACAGCAACAAAACGACAAAGCTCTGACGGGGAGTGAGGGACAGACAGGACTTATATACACGACAGGTAACAAGAGGCAGGTGAGAACAACCAAACCAATCATGGGCACACAGGAGGGGAGGGGCGAGCACACAGAGACAGAAACCAAGACATAGTGGAACGGCCGGGGACGAGACGTGACAACAGCCAATCACTTACAAAGTCAATCCTGCTGATTCTCCACAGTTGCGGCAGGTCGTGGAACTGCAGGAACATTTGCCTGAGGCTGGTCACGTTGATGCATGCCAGTACCGCCTGGGGACAAACAAACAAAAGAGAAATGAGCCCAGCTCCTTCGCCTATGATATCGCAAACAAACGGACCTTAGGTAGGAAGTGGAAGAGCGGTCCAATAAGGAGCAGAACAATCAGGACAACCAGACTAGTGAACAAACCAGAGAACTGCAGATACACCAGAAAACCAGATGTTATTTCTGTTGAGCAACATTGAAAACTTTCCGTTTTGAAATCGACCTGCGTGTGTCCGCCAGCACTTTCCAAGATGTTGGTGGTGGCCAGAGTGGCAGAACTTGGAAAGCATGTGAAAAAGGAAGACACCGTGTTGGAGATGCCGTGAGCCAGCAGCTCCTGCAAACACACAAGTGTCCAAGTTAGCAAAGCAAAATGCTAAGAAGCTGAAGCGAGCGTTTGAAGACTCCACCTGGTTGGGGTTGATGGAATAGCCGTGCTTGTCGGCGTAGAGCATGGCCAGTGAGACGGACACGGCGTAGCCCACAAACGTGATGGCCACCGTGTCCCCGGCGATGGCGGGGAACGCGTGCAGGGCGGGCAATTCGGGTCTGGGGAATCTCAAGAAAGAAGCAAGACGAGTCAAATGGTGGAGCCGTCGGGAATTCGCACTCGTGAAATAATTACCCTGCTGGAATATGGCCGACAATCTCAATGTCATAAATGGAGTCCAGAGAGAAAGCGTAGGCCACGCCTGTGGCAATAATCACCTGAAGAAGCAAAAACAAAAACAAAAAACACAAATTCCTCCGCTGTCTCCTGCCAGATTGGTGAACAAGCAAGCCAAGGGCACCACTCCAACTGACCGTGAGGATCTCCACCGGGATGGGCGTCCGAAAACGTCGTCGGTAGCGCGTGTTAACCTCTTTCACTGGGACCAACACCGCTAAGCACACCAAGGAGATCAGCAGTTCCGCCATGTTCGTCTGAGGCAGGTTCTCCATCACTGACGCTAAAGTCTGAACGTACAAATTGATGAGTGGCAGCCAAGAACGGGCTGAACTAATTTCCCATTCTCCTAGTTCACTCCGCTGACCTTAAAGAGGGAAAAAGTCCCCGTGTGGCGAGCCAGCCGAAGCCCCAGCATGCTTTGCAGCTGCGAGCTGGTGACGTGGAAGGCGGCGGCACTGGTGAAAGCTTTCACGATGGGCTCCGACAGGTAGGTGGAGAGGAAGCCCAACTGAAGAGCAAACATACACAGCTGGAAGACAAAATCATTGGCGCGGCTTAAGATCCAAGCGTGAGTCGTCTTGGCCATCATCGCCGGTTTCAAACGCCGCCGCCTCACCATCATAAGTCCCGAGAGAAGCGCGACAGCTGAGGCCACGCCGATCCTCTGGAGCTCAAAGTCGGCCCCTTGGGGCGAACTGGAGTTCAACTGGGCCGGCGTGGCGGGCACCAGCTGCTCCACCACAGAGCCGGTCATGAGGCTGACCACGGCAAATGTACCTGCGACGGATGATACGTCCTTAAGGAAGGAAGGAAGGAAGGAAGGACGGACGGACTCTACCTGTGGATACGTGGCGACCTGTGCCGAAGATCATGTAAAGGACCACAGGGAAGAAGGACGTATACAGGCCAAATATGGGCGCGACACGGGTGAGTAGTGCGAAAGCCATCCCTGTGTTAGGGAGAGCGGCAACAGATTAAAATCAATTAAACTGCATTATTCAGCACAAATGGCCTTTTCAAAATGAGATTAACAATCACGATAATAAGCATTCAAATAAAGACATTTCAACATGATTTGAACAGGATCCATCCATTTTTGCTTGCTGATAGACAAATGAGACTTCCCAGTTTCACACTCGCATGAAAAGACAACCACGGCATCAAACATCAAGATTCAAACTTCTGCAAAAGATGCACAATTGGACAATTTAACCTGTACCTAATAAAATGACACTTTGAATTTCTAGGGAAAAAAAACCCTATTATGTTTCTGACTATGATTTAAATCTTAAATATGGCGTGACTGACCCTGAGGGATGTGAAGGACGCCAACCGTGAGTCCGGCGACGGTGTCTCCCAACAAGCATTTCTTGAAGCGGTACGCGGGCAGCCAGTTGCAAATGGGAACTCTGTGACGGAGCAGCTGGAGGCAGGCGCGCCGTGAACACCTGCAGCTCCCGGCGAGCTTGGCCCATAGCTGCGCCCCCGCGCCTGCGCTCGCCTTGTCCTCCTCTGAGCCAAAGGCTTGCTTGAAGCGGTCCTCGGTGAAGATGCTCCGGTACACCGCCACGGAGGCGCTCATGTTGTCCCGAAAGGTGCCCCGAGTGGGGAGGGGCGGGGCGGAGGGTGTGTGACGAAACGACCACTCGTCTATTGAGTGCGGACACGCGTGGATTGTCTCATGACTTTTATAGCAAAAAAGTCTGCCCCCTGTTGCTTCGACAATTTCCTGCCAGTCGATGACACGCTTAACTTTTTTCTGTTTCACTTTTTTTTTTTTTTTTAAAGACTGGAGACACGCAAAAAAAAAAAGATGATCTGCTCCAGGTTGTCAGTAGGTCAAATCCTCTGGGTCCTACTGCCCAAAGGTTCTCACATGCACTTTGAAGCGCACAGTCATTGAAATCCAGTGGTCCACTCTTCTTCTCTCCTAATTTCCCAAAACATGGACGTGAAGTTCAGGGGGCGCCAAACTAGGGCCACGTCGCTGTTAATACCGCAAAACCATCACGTAAAAAAAATAATCATAATAATTTGGAATCAGACTTCCAGGAAAAAGATGGCATGAAAATATAGCGTCATCCTTCAATTAGCATTTTTACTCCAAGATGTCGTTTTTACTCTCGATTGTGCTTGTCTGTGGTGTTGCATTGACGATCAATGATTTGCTGTGTTGTCAAATGACTCAATTAAATGAGGATCAATCAATGATTGATTTTTCTCCCCACCACCAAGTGTGTCTTGTGCCAAAGGTATTGAGACCTAAACTCAAAGCAGGTCTTGTTCATTTCCGAGAAGGATGAATGTCTCCGGCGGGCGGCCTTTTCAAGTGTGCGGCCTCGGGGGAACCCGAGTCTGGAACCCATGAGCTTCCTCTGAAACTCAATCACGCATGTAGGCTGGTTCACAGATCAAACCGCACCTCCACTCCGATCAGCCAAGTAAGCACTGAACGAGCAGAATCTTCGTGTGACGCTGACGGAGCTCCGAGCAGACACGCGTGGTGTGTATTTGTTGGCGCGCCATTTTCCGAGCATGTCCACCAAAGTTGTAGCGATGCAGCGATATGAAGGGACTTCCTTGACATTTGAGGAATGCGAGCCATTGTGTGGATCAGCGCTCGAGGATTTACGAACGTACACTGCCAACAACGTGTCTGCGAGCTGTTTAGACAAGATCTTAATCAAGGCTCCAAAGGAACAATGTGCCGAGGAACCAGAAGAAGGCATTTTCACAGCGGCAAAAGCTAGTCAAGTGTGTTTGCGGCTCGCACGCTTCACACCAATATTTTGGGATCTGGCTGTCTCCTGACCGTCATGTGACTTTGTGCTTTGGTCGTCACGCCCGATCACGAGCTGGTCTTTCTATTCTTCTCATCCAAGGAGAGGCTCCAGTGCTGCTGTTCCTGCAATTGTTCCTTATCTACTTTATTGTCCCGGCCCCCCCTCTCCTTTGGCATGTTGGAAATGAAATGAGCCGGCCCAGGGTCTCTCCCCGTCTCCTTACCTCTCCCATCCCTTTCCGCTGTCTGCTCCTCATCGTCCATCATTTACTGCGTGTCGTTTGGCTCCGTCAATCTCGTCTCTGGCTAAAGTAGGAAGGACTGCGATTTATCATTTGAAGGGAGCACACTAGACTTGCTGAAAATTAGGAATGGTCCAAGAATTGCTCGGTGTGACTCATGTTAAGAATGAACAATGTGTAATTTTGCACAAAATGGCCAAATTAAAAGGAAATGAAGTAGCTAGCATACTTTTTTTGCATCAGCTCTTTGATAACAAAACTCCATTTTTCTCTCTCTTTAGTTTTACCTTTGTTGTCTGGCCTGAGAGGTTTGTACGTGAGCGCTGGCATTGTGCAGGCCGGAAGGCGAGCCTGACAGTGCTCACGAGCGCAGTTCCAACTTCACGTCTTCGTCTTGTCCAGTTGCCGTGGTGCACGTAGCAAACGGAGGCCGTGCGCTGATGCGGCACTTCCCTTCCATGCACCAGTGAAACTTCAGCGCCAAGCGAGCTCCACGCAACCTTCGGAAGAGAACTTCTCAAGTGTTTGGTGACACTGCCGTCACTCACCTGAATTTCGGCTCCCATTGAATCTGTACGTTTCGAATCTCCCGAAGAGCACCACAACCCAGTCCCCCCTGAAGCTCAAGTGGCTCTCAAAGGTCCACTCCAAACCTCGAGTGAAAACGTGACGGCGTCCGCTCCCCCCAACCTTTTTTGCTTCTCTTTGGACACCCTGATTACAAAATGCAATCATAGAAATGTGACAAAAGCTCAATTGGAAGACACATTCAGAATGCAAGGTGTGTTTATTGTCAAAGAGAAATAACGTGTCTTGTCGCTACATGCACAACGCTCGGCTCGTAGCTCTCATGAGCAGCTTTCTCTTGCAACTGAGCCGCACGTCTCGAGCGTGGGTGGCCAAGGGCTTCTCATTTCCTCCGGCTGTCTGCAGCCATTCGACGTCGGCGTGCTCCGTCAGGGCTGAGCGGACCCCCGGGAGTCCCCCAGAAGCCTCGGCGCTCACACCGCTTCCTGCACATTTGAGAGAGCCCTCAGAATGGAGCGCCATTGTCTTGCCCGTTATCTGATGGCCTCAATGAACAGGCGGACAAAGCCTCGAGACCCCCCCCTGCCCCTGGGGACCCCGCCCCTCCCTCCCAAATACACGCACACTTAACGGACTGTTTTGAAACTCTCATGGGCTTGTCTACAACGATCATGAAAAGTGCATATTGAAGGGTATAAATAGCTACAGACTCGTAAATCAACTTAATACAACATGGGCAAAGCAGCTATGATGCTATTTTGTGACTCTCATCGGTATGGCAAATTAAGACCAGCACCCATCGCATTCAATATAAATTATCTTTAATATCATTTTGTCAATCAACCGAATAAACACTCATTCAGTTGGCAAAAACTTTCTCTATTTTTTTTATTTATTTATTTATTTTTATTTACTTATTTGTATTTATTTTTATTTATATTTACATATTTTTACTTTTTAATTTTTTTTTACTTTTATTTATTTTGATGTTACAAACCCGACCCCAACCCTACCTGAGACCCAAATTTTAATTTCAAACCCTACTTTGGAACCTAACCTTAATTTAAAAAGCTGACTTAATTTTTAAAACCCTACTTTGGAACCCTAACCTTGGATTAAAAAGATGACTTAATTTTGAAACCATACTAGAACACTTGCTGAAGTACCCTAACCCTAACAATAACCCCTAACTCTAACCTTAGCCCGAGCACTAGCCTTCACCCTAACCCTGAGTCTAACCCTGGATATTATAACAATATATTTACTCTTATTTTCCTATTTATTTTTATTTAAATAATTAAGAATGACAGATTCTCATTTACTTAAATAAATACATGTATTTAAAATAAATAAATAAATAAATAAATAAATAAATAGGAATTTATTATACAAATAACAATATTTTTTACAAAACTTTATAAAAATACAAAAATAAGTGTTTAAAAAATATTATAGTGTTTAAAACTACAATAAAGGTTCGAAAAATTCTGGTGAGACACTAACAAATGCTGTCGCAGTTGCAGCTAGTTAACTACAACACGGAGGCAGTGCCCTCTTGTGGAAGAAAGCAGTAGCGCAAGTTCAAGAAAACTAAAAATTGCGCACGGCTCGCCCTTCTAGGGGGGAAGAAATCACATGCTAATGGCACGGCCGACTCGAGGGGGCGCCAAAAATCACCGGAAAATGCACCTTTTGATGAAGAACTCTTCATTTCAATCAAAAGGAAGGAGAAGTAAATTGAAATCAAGATACTATAAAGAAATCAACGCTGTGCTGAATATTTCTAAATATATATGATGGAGGATTGGTGGTTGTTGCACAGTCACTGCTATATGAAAATTAAAAGATCATTGAATTGATGAGCAGAACTTTAATTTATTTACTGTGAAAAAAATCATATTAAGGGGCGATAAAACATGCAAATACATTTTGATGAAATAAATAAAACAAACAACAGTGGCAGCATCATTTGTGAAACAAACAGTAACTTCCCCGTGTGGGGAAAAAAAATATTGACCTAGTGGCCATCAGGAGATTCCCGAACGGCAAGGACTCAGATTTGAACCCCCAACCTCAAAACTATGAGGACAACCTCCAACTGATTCTTCCATTTTCATCCTCCCTACTTTTTCTTCATTTCTTTCTTTTTTTTGGAAGATCAAGCAATGGAAAAAAAAAAAAGTTGAATAATTCTGCTTCTTTGATCTACACACACACACGCACGCACACACGCGCGGGCACAAGTGAGGGTTCATTTCCATTTTTGATTTTTTCTTTTCCTTTCTGTAAGAGCGCCAGCGTCAAGATTTACCTTGGTGTGCAAATGTGCTGGAATAGGTTAAAAGGAAAGCTCGCTGCTCTCTCAAAGCACAAGTGCAGATGTGATGAAGTTAATTAAAAATTTAGCGATTCCTTTCTCCCATCCCAATTTAGGCGGCATCAAATAGGAGAAAACAGACGGGAGAAAATTGACTTGTGAGATGAGTGCATGCGTGCGCTCACGCTGGCAACGGCTCGCGTCAAATTGTGCAGATTGCCCCATTTTGATGGACGGATGGATGGATGGATGGATGGATGGATGGATGGATGGATGGATGGATGGATGGATGGATGGATGGATGGATGGATGGATGGATGGAACTTTACCGATTGATATTGTTGCTATCAAATACTTTCAGACTTTTTTGCATCAGACTATAAAATGATAAGAATATTTTCAGAGGAAATATTTTATTTATTTATTTATTTATTTATTTATTTATTTATTTATTTATTTATTTAAATTATTCATTTATTTATTTCACTTGAATGCTTAACGTGCAGACCACTGACATAATGAACATATTTGGATGTATCGTTGCCGATATTCTATCACTACATGATGATGGTTATCGATTGTCTTTGGCAAAATATTGCCATTATATTGCACTGCAAATATTATATATATATGATATGAACAATTTTTATATTATTTCATACCAAGTTGCATTTATTGAGGTGTCTTACATTGGCTGCGATTGGATTGTGCAGGTGTGTGCAGCGTGCTTCCGCAACTTTGAATCCACTACTTCTCCAAACAAATTCGACAAATGTAACTTTACAAAAAAAAAGAAAGTTATTTATTTTGGACATTTCTCAACACGCTCTGTGTGATGCAGATGATAGAAGACAATTGAGCTAATCCCACTTGAATGACACCCTCAAAGGCCGCCGCCCACATCCCACCCCCGAAGCCCTCCCTTGACATCTTCCTAGTCGACGCCAACAAGTAGCCGGTGCGCTTGGTGTGTTTCCCCAAATTGCGTCAGTGTGTTGACACAGGCAACAAACCATCTACCGAGTCTTCCATCTCCTCCTAAATCATCTTGCCATTCAAAAGAAAGGATGTCAAGTCTCAAGGTGCCCCCAGCCCGCCCCCTTCATGTGAGGATGATGCTCCAGGAGGGCTGGATGAGGGGGGGGGGGTTGGGTCACGTCTGCACAGGTGTTGCAGCTGCATTGGTACATAATGCCTCTCTGTGCAGGCAGCGCTATGTGCTAGCCTCCCCCCAGTGGACCCCCCCACTTTTGCAGTGAGTGATATTCCAAACAGCAGCCTTGCGCCTGTGATGGGCGTGCGCCGGGCCCCCTCCCGGTCCTGGGTGACTAGCGCTTGACTTGTTCAATTTGTTTGGAAGGCTCATTGGGCTCTTTGAAGCCACACGTCGGAGCATAAATCATAACCTGTCTGCTGGCGCACAACGGCTTTGAAATGCAACATCTGCGCGTGAATTCCACCCCCGCTTTACAATTAGCTCGGGAACATCAACGAATTGACTTTTAATGACCCGGTCCGGTAACCCAGACCCCTTAAAAGTTGTGTTGCCGAAAAGGCATCCGGGCCTTGTCAAATTGTTTGGCCCGGTTGCTTCATTGTTGACTCTTTCATCAGCGTCTTCCGCTCGTCGCCTGTTTGTTGGTTTGTTTTGCAAAGCGCAGCCTTCTGTTCAGCCGAGTCCCAGAGAGAAGCCGGGCCTGTCGCTCTAACTTTGTCTGAATGACGTTGACGCGCGGCCCGCCGCCGCCAGTCGAAACACGCCGGAGCCAGCTGCTCCTCCGCACGTGAACCCCCTTGCTTCAAGTTTGCCGGATGAAGTTTGTCGAGCTCAAATCAGCGAGTGGCAAATATTGTGATGTGCCACATGAGTAGGAATACCTAAGATCCAGCTTTCAGAACATCAGGTAAGGCGCATTAAGAATTCTTTTTGCCTGTTGAAGAGGCAAATAACAATCTTCATCAGATTTTTCTCTTTCCTCCCAATGTAAGTATTTGATCAGTCGTCATCCCGTTGGCGTCGCTGAGGCGTAAACGCGCTTAGATGAAAGAGCCCGCGTTGTCATTTGCTCCCCTCCTCCGCCGCCACTGAACTCGGCGCCTAAACAGCGGCAGGCTGATCCGAAGCGCCGCGCTGACAAGATGACACTTGCCCCGAAATGACGGAGGGGCTTAACGCCGAGTGGCGGCCCGGCGTTTACAAATAAATCCGGGACGGGCTTGGCACTTCTTAGCTCAGTCCGCCGTGCCTGATTTCAGCTGGAGTCCCGCCATGAGATCCTGTAAGCATGGCGAATTTAGGCCCCCCCATCCAGATGGCGTGTTGGGGCGTCACATGGAATATTTATGAGGCTTCAGCTCGGGCCTCCAATTTTATTTCAAGTATGTGAAGGATAACGTGTTTTTTTTGGGTAGGCTAAAGCCAAAGGGTTTCGAATTTGAAAATGTTTTCAATTCAAATGTTTACAGTGTAAGTAGCTTGGCCAGATTTGATTGGCGGAAAGGACGAAATTTGATTGGACGGAAAAAGTCGACAACATCTCCATAAGTGCAAGCGGCGGAGCTATGAGAAACAATTTTTGTTTTGGCAAAACAATAATACAATAGGTTGTGAATGTAGGTTAAATGTGCAACATCATTCTGTGTTTCACTTTTTTTTCCATTAGGAGCACCAATAATGTTTCTCTTCATTGAAGGGCTCAAGTTCTCCCAGGTCAAATGAAATCTCGGAGGCAAAAGAAATGATTAGCGCTGGCAGCTTGAATCCCAAAGACAGGTGCTGCCGTTTCCAAAGAACAAAGCTTCGCCATCCATCCATCCATCCATCCATCCATCCATCCATCCATCCATCCATCCATCCATCCATTTCTCCATCCCCGGGTGCTACAACTTGATGGCTGTAAACGGTATCGTCAAGCGCCCCGACTCATTATTTACCTTTGTTCATCTTTGTCTGAGTGTGTTCCGAGACGCCTGATGATTGATAATCCCGTTGTTTGTTTGTTTTCCCCCCTTTTGTCTCTGCTTCTTTTTTTATTCATTCCACGCGACGCCGCAGTGACAAGCGATTGTTGGGAATTCGTCTTTTTTTTTTACGCGGCAAACGCTATGAATAAACAAGTCCGCTATTTCTCGATAAATTAGTTGTCATCAATTTTAAATGGTAGACTGGGGGAAATGGATGAACATGGATTTTGAGTGTGTCGAAAAGAAGCAGCAGCGGCAGCAGCAGCACAGGCTGCAGTCTGGTGGTGCGCCACATTTGCGACATCCAGCCAAGAGCAAGTCAATGCCGGACCACAAGGTGGCTCTTTCACAATAAAGCTGAAAGGAATTTAACATTTTTACTTTTCATCTTCCTTTGGAAAAATAACACAATCAAAGATTAAATATTATTATTGTGATTATTATTTTTATTATCATGAAATATGCTCGAAAAGAATTGCCTTGACCTTTGACCTCACCTATCAAGGCCTATTAAACCAAGTGAGTTCTTGATGTTAAGAAATTCTTTTATATCATACAAAAGATTGAAGAAGATTGGACTGATATCAAAGTCATGTGTTAAAATAATTCATCAAAGTTTCACCGATGCCAAACTTTGGAACTTGAATGTGCCGAGTCATACGTTTTCCGTACTGCCAGGGGAGTAACCCGGATTGGTAAATGGAAAACGTGCGAGATTTCAAGTGCTTGACAAGTGTCTGGAATTTTCCCACACTCATTCAAAAAAGCTTCCGCTGGAAAATATTTGTTTTGTTTGGGCGGTATCGCACGTGTCATTGGCGGATGCAGGTTGACGGACGGACGGCCAGACAGACAGAGGGACGGACTCGTGCGCTCACTCAGGCAGACTCTTTCACATCAAACGCCTTGGTGTCGTATCCTGTCGAGATGATGAAATGATTATGAAGCAGCATGAAAGTGACACGCGCCAGATGGACCGTGCTCGTCTTTATCGCACTGGAGCCCCTCGCGCTACTCGCCTTTGATAAAACATGAAACATATGCTACGTTCGTACTTTCGACATTTTCCCGTGTTGCTTTTTGGGGGGGGGGGGGGCTTTTCGGCAAATACGGGATGGCTTCTTCACACAAAAACACGGTCTCTGACAAAAAGATTGAAAAGATGGCGAATGTGTGCCGTGTTCTTTAAGAGAAGGCGAAGAAGAAGAAGAAGAAGACAGCCTGCTCTTCTTTTGCCGTGTTCACTCACTTCCCTTTCGTCTTCCGTCTCGGGCGCATGTCAAGTGATTGTTGAATTGAAATATTGATGTGGAGTATCAAAGCGTGGCGTAGCACTCCTGTGTTTCCAGAACTAACCGTGGAGCGCTTTGATCAGATACTCCTGTGATCCGACTTCTGAAGTTGTTAAGAGTGCTGGAAAACAAAATGCAAACAAACTTCAAGTGCTCTTGCTAGTGATAAAAGTTTCCTTTGACAAGTGGAGAGGGGACTTGCCTGCCTTGGGGGAGGGAGGGCGGAGCGGGGGGGTCCATGTTAATGGCCAAGAAATGAGGGGCCCATTGTGGTTTTGTACAAATACACAAGTGATCCTCAAGAGCAGCAATATAACTAACTAGTAACTAATTCAACATAAAGAATAGGTGGAGGTGGTGTATTGGGAACATTTGATTATTGGGCAATGCTACATTGTTTCATCCTGAATTCTTCCAGATTGCAAGATAAATGCGGATAAGCCAAATGAAATGAATCAATTATTAATTGATGGTTGGAACTTTTTTTTTGCTGGGAAATTAATTGTTCTTGTCAATGTTGGAACATTTGTGATGTATCAAATCAGAAGCAAAAACAAACAAAAAAACACTTTCTTTGCTCTTAGAACGAAATCGACATTTGGCAGAGCAATACACCACAACATGGAAAATAATTAGGAGCGCGGGGACCTGGCTAATGAGTGCGAGAGCGCTTTCAAACCATAACGAGACGGCTGGCGAGCCAATGGATCTGCATCGTGGCCGTATTTACGTCTTTATTTGACACGTAAAAAAAGTAGCGACGACTCATGATCGCTGCAATTTTAATGCAGCGTGAGGACGGAGCACTTCAGCTAATGGATCAACGGATCATTCTGATCATGTTTTTCTTTAAAGTTTTGCTATCTTAAGGAAGCACAATTGGTGACTCAATTTGAATCAGAAGACAAATTTGTCCGTCCCATTCACTAAAACGCAAGCTGTTTATTTGTTGTTCTGCTAGCCTAGTTCGCTAGCTCCCATGTTCCCTTAGCTAGGATTCAATTGGTGACTCAATTTGAATCAGAAGGCAAATTTGTCCGTCCCATTCACTAAAACGCAAGCTGTTTATTTGTTGTTATGCCAGCCTAGCTCGCTAGCTCCCATGTTCCCTTAGCTAGGATTCAATTGGTGACTCAATTTGAATCAAAAGGCAAATTTCTCAGTCCCATTCACTAAAACACAAGCTTATTTGTTGTTATGCTAGGCTTGCTCGCTAGCTCCCATGTTCCCTTGGCTTGGATGCCAAACATGGAAGTCAGGCCACTTGAAGGCGCCGCCGCTGCATCATAGCACTCGAGTACTCTTTGATAGCTTTGTGGCTGCTAAAGTGCCTTTGAGCTGCCTGCCGGGCCATCGTGTCTCAAACAGAAAGACGCACACACGCACAGTGTGATGGCAACAGGATGCAGGAAGCAGACTCCTGACTGAGGTATCAAATTGTGCCACTGTAAAGTCCAGCTGTTGATGTTCCTCCCGAAGGTCGTGAAAGGGAGTGTCATGCTAATTGGAGCCCAGCTTGCCCCGTCCTGGAGCTCAATACTTGCGAGCCAAGCAGCATGTTGTCTGTCTGTCTTTCTGTCTGTGGCGTCCATTAGGCCACATTTGTCACAGGAGGGCCGTTTGAATCGGCGGCGTGTTGTAAAATGGCCTCTTTGACATGGCCACCAGCACAAAGGCCGCTCTCCTGTGTGGAGCTCGTCCTTTTCCAGTGCAGATGGTCAAGACAGCTGGGAGAATTTAGGGAGGAGGCTTTTAAAACTTCAAACTGCCTCCAGCCATGGTCAAAACAGCTTGACTTAGCCATTCCACAATTCAACGTTCTCCTCCGAGTTTGCGATATCAGAAACCAAAAAACTGGCCGGTGAACTCGATAGATTTTTCCTGTTTTGGTTGAAAAAATAAAAATAAAAGATGCGTTTTATAGTTGAGCCCTGCCGGATACGAATCGATCTCTTCCGAGTTCTGTACCACTTGGCTGGTCGAGTGTTTTGTTTGAGATGGCGATCATCCCGTCGGCGACATCACGCCACACAATGAAACGGACAGATGGCGGCAAGCAACTCGCACTTTTGACCTCCGCTATCGTGACGGAGAACTTTGAATCGCGGCGGGCCGTCGGGGCGAGCGAGGCCTCCTCCGCTGTCCGAGACGCTACGAAAAAAACGCCGACCTACATTCGCAACCTTCATTTGAATATTTCTTCCGTGAAGGCCTTTTAATTTATTCCCATTGGGCTTCATTTTCTATTTGCTGCTTGTGCGCCATGTGTATCTTTTCTAGTTTTGTCCAATCCCATTTTAGCCTGTTGTCACGTTAGCGCCGGCCCACGAAAGGCCAATTTCCCCATGCACGACGATAATGGTATCTCCTCCCGAAGAGGAGAAAGCCAACAGCCGCCCCGCCGCAGACGACGGCGAACGCGTGACGTTGCGGGCCTGATTAGCGGCCATCTCGGCAGCTGTTTAATGAACACGGGGACCTCTTTCAGTGGAAATGAGTTTTCCCTTGAAAATCCAGGTCTATTTAAATGAGCTAACACGAGGAAGGTAAGCAGAGCCAGCCACATGAGCATTGTTTTCACAGTTCAAAGTGAGGAGAGGCTACTTTGCACTTCAAAGACACTCATCTGGGAGGCAGAGCGCTGGAAGGGGGGGGCGGAAAGGCAGGTGGGGCGGGTGGTTGGGTGGGGGATGTCGGAGGGTGGCGGGGGATATTTGCTTGGGAAGGAGGAGGGGGTTGATGAGAGGGGACAGGAAATAAGAGTCGGGGTAATTAACAACTTCTGCTCCCTAATAAAGCCGAGACGGCGTCATCCTTCGTCGGTATTTGGTCCTTCACTCAAATGAAAGTTGCTTCCAGTGTAAAAAAAAGCTGTGGTGACCTTTGGCAACACAAGAACGTTTATCTTGGAACAAAATGATCCTTGGATGATTCACAAAAAGAAGCGAATATATTCATTGCGTTGCACACGCTCGGAATATTGCTCTCAACGTTAGAAAAAAAAAATGTAGGTGTTAAACTCAAGGCCCAGGGGCCACTTACGGCCCACCACATCATTTGATGTGGCCCGCGAATACAAATTGCGCATCGACTTTATGTGTCAATACTGATATTCCAGATTTAGAAATAGAGATTTTATTACCATCCATATTTTTAAAATAGAGTTTTTACTCGTCTCATTTCGTTCTTCATCAGTTTGTTGTGTATAATACAAACCCGTGAAAGCCTGAGATGCGGCCCGCAATAAAAACCAGTGCAGTGTCATGTCAGATCTACAAAATGGCTTCTTGTAAGAGGAGCTTGTCAGCCTTCTCCTGGAGGTACGTTTATTTAGAAGCAGCCAATTAACATGAGAAGCGGCTTCCCAGCCTGGAGTTCAACTCTTAACATTGTAATGGTGAGCAGACTCGCAGAATGAGATTAAGGCTCAATCTGCATTTAATGGAGCACATCTGAAGCGGCCTCCACTTGAACTCGCCGATGTGAGAATGTCACACGGGGCGGCCTATTTCATGTGTCACCTACTGGTGAGAACTCGCTTTGATTGAGTTTTTATCAATTAGCTATGTGTGTGTGTGTGCGTGTGTGTGTCAAGTGCTCTTCATTCTTCCATTCCACGGAAAAGTTTCGAATTCAGAGGAGCAGGTTTGGACGCTAAACATTTTGTGTGCTTGATCAATTTGCGCCTGTGTTGAATTTCACGGCGGTTATGAATCATGTTGATGTTTTTTTTTTGCTGACTGGTATCCGAAGCTAACACTTCCGATTTCAGACACCGCTGCGTTTGGAATAAATCAATTATTATTCAAATTCCCACCGTGGAGATGAAGCAATAGTTGTGGAGTTAAAAATAATTTTTGACTGAGCTGCTGTTATGTATGCGAGATGGTTTTTTTTTTTCTTTATTGAACAGAGTAAGCAAGTTTTTGGTCCTCAGTGGAGGACAGATTGCAGCTTTGATATTCTGCGTGAGGTTTCGTAAAACACAAGTAAGGTCGTTTCCGTGACGACTGCTAGATTTTGTTCAAATAAAATGAGCTGTGTCACAGTTGAACCTTTTGAGCACTTGAACTGGCCTTTAAAAAGCTTTCCAGTGGCATTTTTAAAAGCAGCCACTTTCTAAAATGGACAGCAAATTTTCAATTTTCAATGTTATTTCTAATTGTTTTGTTCGTTTTTAGATGAGCTGAGGCCCCACAAATGATTACGATCGTTTAGCCGAGATGCACTCGACGAGAACTCTAAGTGCATGTTTCATGTGGCTTTTTATGTTATCGATAATAAAGAAAAAATTTTGATCTTTACTTTGCTCAACCTGAAAGCGCAACGAAGCCTGTGCAAAGTGGCCGTAAGAAAAGAGACGTTTTTGCAGAAAGACCACCAAGTGGTACTTGGGCTTTGGAACAAAAGCCAAGATCAGCACCAAGGTGAAGAACGGCGGATATACAATTCTTGTCGTTGGGTCACAAGTCAACCCAGACAACATGAAGATGTTTTGTTTTTTTTAATCCGGTCACTTTGGGACCCCAGTGGCCAAAAAGAATCATTGAATTCAATACAAATAAAATAACTTCAATTGATTTTTTTTTAAATCCAGTATGGTACTAATTTTGCAAACAAACGACTAGAACTTACTATGTCAAAAGTTTACCATCATAAATTGCGCGAGGAGGGAGGGTCGTCCCTACACTTGTCTTCACATCAATGGAGGAGGAGAGGGGAGGAGTCACTTGTTGGGGGGGGGGGGGGGGGGGGGGGTCATCTTATGCTTGAAATGGAGTGAAATGATGAGCGGCCCACCCCTTCATCTGACGCTCTCCTTTTCATTGACTCGTTCTCCTGCATCACACTGGAGACCCCGTGGAGCGGATCTTTTGCCTCTATAAAGACGAGCACCCGGCTCATCCTCGTCAGGAGTTGATGGCGACGATATCAAGCGGACCACCCCCTGCCCTGCACGTACGTCCCACGCTGTGGAGCAACGCGACCACCTTTCGCCAGCGTGGATTTTTGTTTTTGAATGCGGCGGGATTGTCCCGGTGCGGTTCTCCCGGGAGTGCGCAGGAGCCGCGCGCGTAAGAGCGTCACTTTGGTCCACTTTGCAGCCTCGCGTGGGCGTTTGCGTTGTTGCACTTGCGTGGTGGAGAAGACCCGACGCGAGGACACATGGCTGCGCTCACCATTCAAAGGACTGACAACTTTTTGCATACCTTTTTGCAGGTTTGTTGCGTCGCCGACACGTGACTCTGCACTTTTATGTTTCAGCGTCGGACAGGAGGACTTGCTTGACTTCTTTTTAGAGAATAGACAATTCTTCCTGTGAACCAAAATAAAAATGCAGTCACGCTCCGAGTACCAACTTTATATTTTCTTGATTGTGTTTGACTAACTTCGTTCATCGGGATGAAGTTAATTTTAGTGAATTAATTTCATTGCACCGTTGTAAATTGTTGGACTGATAAATTCGATTGGATATTTTGGAGTTGATTTTAACATGGACAGGATTGGAGTGGTCGTTTTGAATCAAGCAAAGATTTTGGAATGGCAATAAGATGATATATTGTGCACATTTCACCATTTAAAATCAATTA
The DNA here is from genome assembly GCF_054491065.1 of Syngnathus leptorhynchus. Lineage (NCBI taxonomy): Eukaryota > Metazoa > Chordata > Actinopteri > Syngnathiformes > Syngnathidae > Syngnathus > Syngnathus leptorhynchus. Next base: position 23,058,421 of record NC_141195.1, read on the forward strand.
AAGTCAAATTATCTGTTAGGTGATGGTGTGTGTGTGTGTTGAATTTACTCAATTTCATTTTGGCAAGTGGTTGCACGAAATAGAATAATTTATACTCCACTTTCAAAATGCATTTGAATCCGGATGCTTATATTTCATGCGACCACTTAGCAAAATAAATTGCGTACATTCAACAAACCATTTTTTTTCACTCAACAAGATTGACTGATTTTAAATTATGAGAGGTGCTCAATGAGCCAATCTGCTATGACAAATAACAGAATATTTGCTTTGCGCTGACTAATAAAATGCAATTTAATCAAAGCTCAGTTTAAGTTTAACTTTTGTATTTACGGCCATTTTGTTTTTGCCCCCAAAACAGGACCGCACGCCCAGCTCGTCTCCGGAGGGCCCTCCCGGCGCCCTGTCCTTCCTGGCCACCACCTGCAGCCAGGCCTGGCAGGTGGGCAGTAGCACGGGCTCGGAAGGCTCCCAGTTCCCCTACGAGGCCAGCGTCAGCTCCGCTTCCGGCATGTTCCAGCTGTGGAGCAACGACATGGCGCCCGGCACAGCTCTCGGCACGCACCAAATGACCTTCACCGTGCCCAAGGTGCAGTTTCCGGGACACGTGCAGTCCAGCTTGAGCCACCACCACCCCCACCACCACCACCATCATCATCATCATCCGCACCACGAGCTTCCTCTCACCCCTCCGGCCGAGCCCGCCTCAGCGTACTCGTTCGAACTCTCTCCCGTCAAAGTGCAGGCCAACGGCTCCTACTACCCGCAACACAGCGGCGTGGGACAGAACTTCCCCGGCTTCCTCCAGAACTCCTCGGCCAGGCATCACGGTGAAGAAGGCCAGCAATGGTGGAGCCTTCCCCAAAGCAACGCCCCGCCCTCCAACCACCCCTTCACTCTGGGCAGGCAGCTGGTGTTGGGCCACCAGCCGCAGATCGCCGCTCTCCTCCAGGGGACCTCCAAGGGTCTGCTCAGCTCCACACGCCGCTGCAGGCGCTGCAAGTGCCCCAACTGCCAAGCCGGCGGCGGCGGCGGCGCCGGTTTGGAGTTTGGCAAGAAGAGACTGCACATCTGCCACATTCCCGAGTGCGGCAAAGTGTATAAGAAGACCTCGCACCTGAAGGCCCACCTGCGATGGCACGCCGGCGAGCGGCCCTTCATCTGCAACTGGCTCTTCTGCGGCAAAAGCTTCACGCGCTCCGACGAGCTGCAGCGGCACCTGCGCACGCACACCGGCGAGAAACGTTTCGGCTGCCAGCAGTGCGGCAAGAGGTTCATGAGGAGCGACCACCTCTCCAAGCACGTCAAGACCCACCAGAGCAGGAAGAGCCGCTCCGGCCAGCCGACGCACGCCGCCGACTCTCTGCTGGCCAACATCAAGAGAGAGTAACGGCCGCCGTCCGGAAGCTCCCCATCCAAACTTTGCACACCGGCCGGGGAAAGCGGCGAGCTCCCCAAATTTCCTGAGCAGGCCAGCAAAAAAAAAACGCTACACAGGTTCTGAATTTTAGAAAGCAGTTCTCTAGTTACATTTCAATGAGGAAGATGACCTCGCCTTTGTGCAATTAAAGGTAAGCCATACGAGAAAGCTCGGGATGAATGATGAAGAATGACAAAATGCTGAATTGAAGAATTACATGGAGAAAAATGTTTTGGGAGAGGAACAACTTGAAAAGATCAATCATTGACATTTATGGCAACCAAGGAAGGTTTTTTTTTGGGTTGCTCCAAAACAATTTGCCGAGTTGATTTGACTTCAATCTTAAAGTTGGGCAGCAATACGAGGGATGGTTCGTTTTTTTGTCGAAAATACGGGAAACCCAAACTTGAAATATTTCCTTCAATTACCGAATGTTAATTTTTGAAATGTTGGCTTTCCCCAACTTATTTTTTGTCCCCCACAGTGCAAATATTTTAATTTGTTTGTTTCACTTGAATATTTTAAAACACTTTCCCAAAGTGTATTCGTAACATTCCAATGTGACTGTAATTATGTATAAATGCAAACTGTTATTTGGTTAATGGTCGCATGTGAAATTTAATAAACAATTGAAACGAGGTGCACTTCTTTAATATTACTTTCTCGCCCCTTCACAAGTACAAATGCGCATAAAAACGGGCTGATTTATTGTATTTATTTATTTATCTAGCTCATTCCCCTAAATGGGGACCTCCCTTGCAGAACTCCCAAAAGCCCTAACATTTGATGTACATGCAAATGATGATTTGATCCCCTACGGAATAATAAAGCTGCCCCGTTGTGCCGCCGGCGTGAAGGAAGCCCAAGACGATTGTTCAAAGCACCTCCGACTAAATTGTCATCCCGTGGTCGCTCGCGCCTTCTGCAAAGCAAGTTCACAGTCGTGTGGCCTTTTAGAGTTTGATTGAAGATTGAGTCAACAGATGCCACAGAGGGAAGGAGGGAGGGCACTGGCCAGGAATTGCCTGTGAATGGGACCCCTGTTGCCGAGACCCCCTCGCTGGTGACAGAAACTCCCTTTGATTTTGCACCCTTGTGAAAGTTAATATCCCCCCCCCCCTCGAGAGCTGTAGCCGTATATCACAGTCGTGTTACGATAGGCTCGGCTTTACGGCTCCGAATGGGCCTTTATCTCGAGAGCGGCCAACCAGATGTCTGCTCATCCAGGGGTTCCCTCTCTTTGTTTGCACCACTGTTTGAAGCTTCTTCGAGGGGGGGGGGGGGGCATTGCAGAAGTCCCTGTAAGTCGTCTTGATGGGAGAAGTACTTTTTTATAGCGTTTTGCACATCATCGAGGACAAAAACATTGTTGAATGTAAAAACACGGTCATATAAAAGTGACACATTCAATTGGTAATTATTGGGAGCGAGAAAAATGGTGTTTAAAGAAGGTGATAAAAAGTCAAATGATAGCAATGGCAGATTTACTTTGGGTTGGGGATTTAAACTTGGGTTTCATAGTAGGGAGAGCTTTCAAAGCAGAGTTAGGTTTTCAAAGTAGGGTTTCAAACTTGGGTTGAGGTTTCAAACCAGGGCCAGGGTAGGGTAGGGTTTCAAAGTAGGGTTTCAAACAAGGGTCAGGGTTTCAAAGATGTAAAGTGAGAGTTTTTTTTAACGAAAAGAAATGTATAGTTTGGATTATTTTTTGTAAAAAAGTGACCAAGTATAGTTGTTTTTCTTAAAGTGATAAACTATCATAAGCCTCATAAGAAATATATCAGAAGGCTTTTTAGGTAAAAAAAAAAAAAAAAAAAAAAAAGAATGACCATATATGGTACAGCGTTGAAAAACAAAAAAAGGATAGCTTTTTGTTAGGGAAAAAAAATACCACGTGTAGTAAGGATTTTTTTTTATAGAGAAAAATAGCATGGAAAGCTGCGTGACTAAAGAACAGTTCATGTAGTATTGGTTGTAAGGTGAAAATACGAATTCATTTCATGTGCCACCCTTAAGCTTAATCAGAATCAGAAAGAACGGTATTGTGGTTTTGATGAGGAAGCACTCTGTCGTCCTCTACTGGTCAAAAGGCATAAAGCCTTTTGACAGAAAGGAAGCAAATGAGTTTGTTTACATCCAAAGACTAAAATTGGAGAAAATAGGAATTGAGGGGACAAGAGAGCAAATAACTGATTATAAGTTTTTATTTCTTGGACATCACAGTCATGTTTCTGTCCTCTGAAATAAAAAGTCACTTTTCAGCTTTGGAAGGAAGTTTAAAATAATAATAATAATAATAGCAATAAAAAAAAACAACAACAAAGAAAAACAATAAAATACAAGATAGACCAGAGAAATTTGCGGTGCGCAAACAAACCGACATGCAGCCTCGCTACTGCAGCAGTGTCCGACGCTTGGCGCCCTCTAGAGGTCATTTTCTGTCCTGCAAAAGCGCAACCAAAGCATTTTGTGTCTGCGGAGTATACTGCTCAAGATGCTCCGTGCTCACTGACCCTTGAATTTGGTGTCACGTTGACCTTTGACGTGTTTCCTGCGCCTCAGCAGAGTATCCGCCAGGTGGACCACTTATTAGCAGAGAGGACAGGAAGAGCACGTCCATGCACATCCGTTCACACTCTCATGCAGGGAGGGGGCGGAAAAACAAAAAAAGTCTCCATACATTGGTGCGTACGAACTGAAAGGCACAATCCAGTGACCTCCCCAATTAGGAATGAACATTTGATAGTCAAAACCCTTCAAAGTCAAAAGCAGGAATTGTCACCCGACGTTGATTGTCCTCGCCCGGCCGGCGACATCCTGCGGGAATCGTCTTCATGTGCACACAAAGTGGCGATGGCTCATCACCGTTTTTTTTGTTTTTGTTTTTCCAAGAAAAGTTAATTACAGGTTCCTTCAAGATTGCCCGAGTAAGGTGTGGCGCAAGGCCTTCTGTCGCCTTCACGCCAGGCGAGCAGATGGAACGAAAGCCATCTGAGTTCAAAGGTCATCTTCAGCCAGCTGGGCCAAGTTGCTCGGACGTCGTCCGGTCGAGGGACCCGAAAACGGAGCCTGGCTTCCGGAATCCGCCGCTTGGGCCCTTCGGAAGCCGTTGCCTGCTCTCTGCGGCAAAACATTTGACACACCCACGGAAAGCTTTTCAGTATTATTCGAGTATGAAAATGCAAACGTTTCTGTCGACGAAGCGATGCGGTGTTTGCAAGCTCGGCGTGAAGTTCCTCCTATTCAACCCAGGCCGGCGCGTTTGGGAAACAATTATCTGCTTTGGATAAGCATCGCTAAGCCACTTCCTGCTTCCTGTTTGCGAGGTAGCCGGCCGGCCGGCCGCTCCAGCTTGAGTCAGAGAAGAAAGTGACGGACAAACTCCCGCTCCGTTATGATACTCAACACCATAAGAGAAACTTTGCATTCGAAGGGAAAAAAAAAAAAAAAAAAACTTTCCCTACTTTGTATGAGTATCATGATTAAAAATTGATATTGCTCAGGCTGCTGCGAAAGTCTCCTAAGACTCACCAGCTGCTCCAAAATTCTGTTCCCGGAGTCCTGAAGTATGTTGTTTACGTGTTACTCTCCTTTTCGCTCTCTTGACGATTACGTGTCTTTCCATCACAATTTCCACCATGTTTATGCACGAACCCACTTTCCCCTTCCGAGGCTCGCTTCAGATAACGACTTCATTATATGGCTCTGTGGTTAGAAAAGTGCTTCGAGAAAAACACTGGCCTGGACTGTCAGGATCAAGGTTGGCTCTTTTGAGGTAAAATCGAAGAACCATGCCAGATGAGATCAACGAATAATGTTAAGAACACGAGGTTCTAACTAAATCCTGAAGTTAGTCCCCCATAATTAAAAGCTCAAACTGGAGTCTCTTTCCAAGATGGTGAGAGAGGTAACAAACCTGTGTGCTTTGCGTGGATGGTGCGTGGAGCCCGTTGGAAACGGCGCCACAGCTGGGCGAGTCAGATAAGGTCAGCTGAACGTGCGACGGAGAAACCGAGTCGGGAGGGCACGGCTGCAAAAAGGCGACGGTGGGCGTTCGAGATCTTTCAAGAATGCGTTCGGCGCGGGTGAGATCACCTACATCTTGCCGTAAGAAGTTCTCGGCGCCGCCTCCGGCCGGACCTTGGCTGGGCAGGTGAAGGGCGGGCAACGATATGTTGTGGGAATGAAGGGAGGGTAGCTTGTGGCGGTCGATGGAAGCCGAGGAGTGCGGTCGCAGGGCGCCGTCCGTGGACACGGGGGGTCTCATGCAGCGCCCCAAACTATTGGACTTGCTTTCCCGTCGCTGGTATTCGATCGGTGACTGCAAGGCTGACCAAAAAAGACCATTTGATGATGTATCTCGTGAAAATAGGTCAATGGGGGCGGAGCTAACCGTTGAGGAAGTTGCGCTGCGTCTCCAAGATGCGCAGCACGTCGTCCAGCCAAGCCCGGCACGTCTCCGAAGACGAGGCCAGCAACTGGAAGCGCACCACGCTGCCGTCGGGATTGCGCGACGTCAACACAAAACGGGCGTCGTCACCTTCGGCCGGAGGCTCCACCCCCAAGGAGCTGACCTGGAATGCAGTCCAGGTGATAACTCCATCTTTGTAGCCAAATTCATTTCCGCTCTTACCTTGATGCTGCTCTTGAAGATGTAACCGGGGAGCGAGAAGCCTTTCTTCCTGTCAATGGGCTCGCTGAAGATGACCAGCTGCTCAAAGAGGAAGACCCTTCTCTCCTTGGCTCGGGACAGGAAACTGCTATCCTGCTCGGTGACGGTGAAGGTGTCCTGCTGGAGCAGCTTCCCCTGGGCTGTGATCTTGCCCTTGTACCCGCAGCGTGAGAGAAACACAACAACAAGAGGAAGTGGCGCTGCTAAACTTAGCGCAAGGAGCCTCCGTTGGCCCTTTGCCTTGCCGTCCAAATCCTCGAGACTTACCTCAAAGCCTTGGAGTCGGCCCACGTTCATCATGTCGTTGCAACGTTTGGGCACGAAGCACATGACTTCCACCGCTTTCTGTTTGAAGAATGAGCTGAAAGCTAAATCCAAACACAAGCTCCGAACCGGTTCCTCCAGAACACCCACCTCCAATTCGTCCGTGTCCATCCCGGCTTTGATGGAATACTTCAGGAAGTCCTGCGCAAATAAACACAGCATGGTCACCAGAACATTCCAAAGATCTGGACCTGTTTTTCGTGGGCGCTCCGGGCATTTTTCCTTAGTACTTTGGATGAGCAAGCTGAAAAATTCTCACCTTGAGCAGCAGCTGGTACTTCATGATCCTCTGGACTGGTTTGATAAGCAGATCATTGAGCTGCAGTCTGTGACCCAACTGTTGACGCAATTCCTTGACGCAAAATAAAGAAACAAATCAAATGTGGACGCGACAGCGCCAACCTTGAACGTGACACGTAAACAAAGCAGCAAACGTGTGAGCTCCTCACCTCAAAGTAAGTTTCGATGTACTCGGAGACAATGTGCTCCGACTTGGGTTTGTTCTGACAGTACACCACGTACATGTGCAGACGGCGCTCCTGCGGGCCAAACAATTTGGGCGAGAATACGGCACATTCATTTCTCAACGGGATCAATAAAGTATCTACCTAGCTAGCTAGCGAGCGAGCTACTTAGCTATACTCACGTGTTTAATAAAAAGCTGACCCAGTCGCTCTGGCTCGGCCACACACTTCTCCAGCTCTCCCAGGAAGTAGCTAGAGGGGAAGAAACATAAACATACACACATGCCTGCATGCCCGAGTCATTGTTCCTTTGTCCTCCCCTGGAAAAAAAAAATTGAGGCCTTACTCTTTATGCCAGTCAAATATTTGATGAATGTTCCCAAAAACAATCTTGTCTTTTCCCTTCATGTCCTCCGGTATGCCTTTGGAGTTCATTGTGGCCATGTAGCCCTGCAAGACAACCACGGAGGTGCTAATGGAATTTGGACCAAAAAAAAAAAAGAATCCATGACTCGTAAAGCTGGCTTGCGCATCACATGACCGAAAAGTATTTGAAGCCATCTCAGGCACCAGCTCATAATTCCTCACATCTGTTTCAAACTGGAGGATTTGAACTTCTTTGAGCTTTACCTCCACTATGAGGCCCAGGTCTGCTACATAATGCTTCTCCGTCTCAATAAGCTCCTTCAGTACGTATCTGAGAGACAAGAGAGACAAATGGGCAACCGTAAACTAAACGAAAATCAGACTTAAGATCTTGACCAGAAGACCTACAAGCTTTTTTCGAGGGCGCTCCTCCGTTCCTCTTCGGTGTCCGCGGCCGAAGACCACTGACTGCAGGTGTCGTCCATCAGGACGGAGCCGCTGTCGTCCGGAGCGACCGAGCTGGACTGGGTGTCCAGAGTGTCCTGATGACGCACAAGATGTGTCAATCAAAGGCGGCTCGGTTAGACCGCCATTGTGTCAAATAACGGCGATAAAGCGCAGGCGGGGGCGCCGTAATGACGCAGGTTGCCGAGGCAACCCGCGCACGACAAATTCGAACGAGAAGTTGATCTGACGGAGATGGGCTCCCTGACAGATCAGTCCAAGAAATGGAAGGAAGAAGATGAGGCGATAAGCATGAAAAGTTTGCGGCGCCGCTGACAGACGAAGCCGCCGAGGAACCTGATTGAGTTTTGCGCCCGCGGGACGAGCCAAACGACGACAGCAGACGGAGAAGTGGCGGGCTGATTTACGAGCTCATCAAGGTTGTTTTCCTGTTTACCATCCCACGCTTGGAGGAGCCCACGGGCATGGCCGCCGCTCTACCTTTTCATTTCTGAGGGCGCCCCCAATCCTTGAGATGCCGTTTTCCTGGAATTCACAATTTACCGGGGCTACAAGCAGCCCGCTTTGGTAAATCCCGCTTGAATTTGAACAACATACTTCTCTGTCACAAAAAATGATCCTATTTTATAACGATTCCTCTCTTTTTAGACACCGGCTTGTTTATGTTCCTTGGACGCTCCAAAGCAAAATCTAAATCTACGGCTGTCTGTCTTTGCTCAAATCCATGTCAACCATCACAGGTCAGGTCAAGCGCGAGCCTCCCAAATTGGAACACAAAACACACACGTACACAAACACACACCGCTCCCGCAACCAGAAATATACACCTAATCACCGAGAAATAAATACAGACAGAAATGTGGGTGTGAGAGTGAGTGAGTGAGTGAGTGAGTGAGTGAGTGAGTGAGTGAGTGAGTGAGTGAGTGAGTGAGAGAAAGAGAGAAAGAAAGAGAGAAAGAGAAAGAGAAAAAGAGAGAGAAAGAGAAAGAGAGAAAAAGAGAAAAAGAGAGAGAAAGAGAGAGAAAGAGAGAGAAAGAGAAAGAGAAAGAGAAAAAGAGAAAGAGAGAGTAGGAGGAGGTAGGTAGGTGCACAGGAGGAGCGAACGAGTCTCCACGGAGACGGCGAGTCCCCTGGCTGGTTTTGCCCCTCCAGGAGAGCTTGAGCCAGGCTGCTTCTCTGATCACATCCAGATGTGCCCGCAGAAAGACGAATGGCCGTCTCCCCCCGGGTCCATGTTTTGTTTTTCAGCCAGCCAGCCAGCCAGCCCGGCCCGTAAATAAGGAAAGCTGCATCTCGGCGAGACAAACATAACTGTGCTGAAATGTTCCCCTGGAGTTGCGCGACCACAAAATAAGTCCAACGCCGGCTGGCTCCTGTTGCTTCTATGCGCTCTCTGTGTTTTGGTAGCATTTATCAGGCGTACCGTGCGGTCACCATGAAGTCATTCGCAAATTTTTTAGTGGCGCTTGGCGGTAGCACCGATCATTTGCTTTGGAAGAGCATGGCGCAAGCGTGCGTTTGGCCTGCTAGCTCTCACCGTGTCTGTTTTTGTCGGGAGTAGCCAGAGCATAACGCCCGATAACTTCATCGCATTGTTGATGTTGTGGGGGCGAGACGACCGTACGGGCTGTTCCTCAGGAAAACCATTGAAAATGTTCTCATCTGGTACGCCAACCAGCTTCCTTTTTTTTCTGCTTAAAAAAATGTTCCACTGACGGAGAAACAATAAGCACGGTCGAGGGGGGGGGGGCTGATTCGATAAGAGACAACAGTGTGTCTGAAAGTGTTTTCTCCTTCTGTTCTCCCTCTTTCAAGATGGTTGACCTCAGTCTTCTTATTTGGACCTTTTTATATGTTGCTGAGACACAAATGATAATCATTTTTGCTTCAGATCTTTTTTTCTTTCAACTGGCAGAGTACAGGCAGGCAGGCCGGATCCGAACTAAAAGCCAAACGGAGGCGCCGGTATGTTTGATGGCGACATGAAAGCATTCTTGCTAAGCATCAGGTGTCCTCAGCGACGGTATCTTTTCTGCTCGGTGCGATCTGAGACTTTTTGTAAAATGCGAGTCTCGCTCCAGACAGGTTCCTCCCCGCGGCTCTCCGCCACAGACAATCGAAGACTGCCCGACTGACTGACGGGTTCCTAGTAGCGCAAATTCTAGGAATTATTTATTTGCTAGACTGGCAATTCTACTTATTGATCTTCTTGGAAAAAAAAAAAAAAAAAAGCCGCAGAAAGCACTTCATTGTCAGCCTCAATCGGCTCCACGTCAAGGGGAGGAGGGGGAAAACGGGCGAGACGTTTTGTAAAAGCGGGTCAAATGTTCTGTTTGTTAACAAAACAATTGTGAGTGAGAGAGAGAAAGGGAGTGACAGACAGACAGACAGAGAGAGAGACAGAGAGAGAGACAGAGAGAGACAGAGAGAGACAGAGAGAGAGACAGACAGGCAGAGGGCGAGCAAGAGACAGACAGACAGACCTGCGTGTGAGGCAGAGACGTGCAGCCAATGAGCGAGTCGGTGATGTAAGCGGGGGACTGGAGTGTGGCCGGCGACAGATCCTCGGGGCTCGCCAGGCCGTCTTTCCACTCCTGCTGTACACAAAGACAGAAAAGCAGCTTCCTTGGTCATTTCAGGTGAACTACAGCTTCATGTTTTATTCATATCAGCTCAAATGTTGGAAATTCATTTGAATCACAAAATTAATCATGTGACCTCAATTGACCTTTTTGCTAAGCGCTGCAATCAGCATTGAAATATTTCACGCCGAGACAAGCTTTTTTTTTTTTTTCTTTGGCTATCAAGCCAAATACATTGAAATATTTCACGCAGAGACAAGCATTTATTATTATTTCGATATCGAGCCACATACTGCATAATTAATGATGACATCATCAGTTCATAGCCAAGGACAAGCAAATGATCGCTCAGCATAAAGCTCACCAGTTCAGTCTGCGTGAGGGGCAAGATGGCGAGAGGCTCGTCGGACCCGAAGGAGCCGCCCGGATCCTGGCTCGGACTACGGGACGGAAAAGGAGGAGGAAGAGGAGGAGGCTTTCCCTCCAGTTTACGGATCTGACGCTCGCCTTTGGACCCGACGCTCAGCTTGCGAACGGGGTTGCTCAGCCATTTCTTCAGCGTGCTCACCGAGCGCTTGGAGCCCGGTGAGCTGGGCGCGGAACTGCTGGAAGCCAGCGGAGGCAGAGATGCCACAGAGGTGGAGATGCTCCCCTCGCTGCCCGCCGCCGTCGAATACGAGTCTGCGGAAAGAGCGAAAGAGGTCAAGCGAGGCCGGGCCTCCGAGACTCCAGCCGCGTCATGTTCCATAAACGGTGGAGCAAAAACGGCATATGTGAGCGTTTGATGAGTGCCCACTGAAGCAAAACAGAGGGCACTGCCGTAGGTCGCTCCGACGTGGAAGTGAGCGAGAAATAAAAACAAAGAGTGGATATATAAAAATAGCCACACACCCCGAAGACACAGCTGTGTGAGCTTTGTTTACAGGAAGTGCACCATTTTCACTTGGTCACGTAATGAGATGAAAGGTAGAAGAATGAGGATGAAGATGATGTCAGACGTACAAAGGAAGCTGCACTTTTGAGTACGTCCAAAAAGAACCAGGATGTTTGCTTAGGACTGTTTTATTTTGCTTTTGTTTCTTTTGTGTCCAACCCAAGCTCGAGGACAATTTCCATGTGTGTGTTCAAATATGTGAACCCCTCCAGCTGACCTCAGGTTTGACCCTGGATCGCAATGGACGCTCCGGGTTTTAGGATTTCTGAAAGCCGACAAAACCTTTGGCCACTATCTTCTTTTGAAAGCACCAAATAATCTTCCGGGAATGTTATCGGGGCTGCAGTTGCGTTGGCACGTATCTCCCAAGAAAATTGTCTTGATAAAGTTGAGCGTGGAGACATCGCGCTCCCTCAACTCAAATTCCAAGTAGAGTGAAATTCCAAGTCCAACTTGAATGCGGGCACTGTGGCTTCAATTTGATTGTCCTTCTCCGAACGTCTCCTTGCTTGATGTAAACACGACTTTCAAATCAGACATGCTTTACGTTTCCACAAGAGGGAGAGAATTTCCTCTCTAATCTGAGCAGCGAGTGTCCAGTAGAACAATCGCTGGAAGCGGACGTGAAAAGGAAGTCTGACTGGGAACTTTGCATGCTAGAAACTCTTGGAATTGGATAGTTGAGGCTTGCAGCATTTCTGAGAGTCCCACCAAGGTCAAGAGAGCGGCTGAAGCTTTTCAGCCCGCTGAATCAAGTACCGTATTTCCCGGACTATAAATCGCCCCGGAGTATAAATTGCACCAGCCATAAAATGCATAATAAAGAAGAAAAAGACTATAAGTTGCATTTTGGGGGGAAATTTATTTGTTAAAATCCAACACCAAGAACAGACATCTTGAAAGGAAAGTTAGATTAGAAATAGAATAGGCAACAATAGGCTATACTAACGTTACAATTAACACAAACAAGGAACTGAGAAAAAGCCTGACGTAACATACATTGCTCCTACGAAAAAAAAAAATGTGACTTATTGTCTGGAAAATACGGTACACATTGATAGATACACATAACACGCAGGATTCATCACCTCCACATCTGTCACCATGACAACTGTGGTTTCCCAGCTGACCCGATAAAGCTCAGGAAACCTTCAACTAGGTGCCGCGGTGAGAGCTGTGGAATCTTTTAGTCACAGCAACGGGAAAGCACAAAAGGAAAAAGACGTTCAAAGCAACACGCTCCCCCGACTGACATCCTTGCTTATTTTACATTACGCACCCACACATTCTGGGGGGGGGGGGGGGCGGATGATCTTCCCACTCTCCCTCAATGCTGCCTTATGCTGATAGAGCCGCATGCTATTCATTGGGATAATGGAGCCTCAAAGCAAAGCTTAGCCACAGCCATTTCCTTAATGCAGCTTAACTACAACGCTAGCTTGTGACAGTTAGGAAACATCAAACTGCTCTCTCATTTGGAGATGGAAACTGCTGCCTCGCTTACTCATCTTCATTGCAACCAAGATTCATGGAAAAATCGAAATGCTAAGTACAAGCACACGGTTGAGATAGGGGCCATTTTGATTTTGCAGGTTTTTGATAACTTTATCGTGTTTTCAGAAAGCTCAAGGAAAACAAGTTTCCACAAGCTCCATTAATGTGTCGGAAGCGTAACCCGCTAATTGTAATCGACAAACCACTTGCCCAGTCACGTAAGAGTGCGACTGCCACCATATTCTCCAAAGGCTCGCAAACCTTTGACGAAAAGACCGGGCAAACGTGGAACGTCAACAAGAAAAAAAAAGAGCTTGGATTAAGGCCAGCCTTTTCCTTTATTATTGATCACTTGCTCAGAGAGCTGCTGAGCGGACAAATCGAGCTAAAAGCACGGGCGCTAATGGAGCATCCTTGTTCGCAGCAACTCCACTTTCTCTGTCGTCTCAACGGCACTACACAAACACACGAGGCCAGCAGATGCAATCAATAACGGCAACCCCCCACGTCGCAAGTACTGGGCTGCACAACATCACACACACACAAACAACATCTCCTTTCTCGCCCGACAACTTTATTGCGCTCATCCCTGGCGGGACGGCTCGATTGCATTTTAGCCACTCAGAGGAAATGGACACTCAGCACGCAGGATGTGCAGACTGAAAGGGAGACATCCAGCCAGCCACTTAATATCAAAGCCCCAGACACGATTGCCATGGACTCCATAGTTTGCCAGCTGGAGAAGACATTTTCCAAAGCTCCTGTAAAATGACATCATTGTAGCTTTTGGGAAGTTGCTATCTTTCGTGACACTTTTTTTGTGTGACTATGTGCGTTGACATTTGATTCATGCAGACATAGCGGCCGATACTTGTCTCTGTTACCCTTCCTCTTTACTCCCGCATCATCTGACCCCCCCCCCCACCCCGAATCCTTTTTCCTGCCACTGCGTATTAGTCTGCGCTGCACTATTGCCCCTTGGAATTCAACACACAGGAACGAGGAGGTGCAAGCGTCTTTCCAAAATCGACCTAAAGGCATCATTTCTTACTTCTAATAATCAAATTTCCCTTTGCAGATTTTAAAACACATCCCGTCTGCGTAGAAGCACCACGGTCCACGGAGGCTGACGAAGGAACGGAGATTTCCTGTCCTCCTACTGACCCACTTTTGGAATCAACATACCGCCACGCTTCCAGGAGCACACGCATGAGCACACGCAGTTAAGTAACAGAGGAAGAAGTCAGTCCGTGTCAAGAAGCAACCAAAACTCCAGAAGAAAAAGCCTTGCCCGAGTGCCATTAGGAAATTTGGGAGAGCCACCAAACGACTGGCCGACATTGTTCTTGTCTGTCCTATCTAATGTCCAATACACACAGAACACAATCATCTGCTGAACAAATACCAGAGAAGAACCAAAATGTCTGCTTGCGTGTCAGCAAGCACACACATCATCACAATGATTATCCAGGCACACGTCAAAGGGGGAGGGGGGGAGGGGGGGGAGTGACTCACACGTTGGCAAACAAGGCTGACGTTAAGTCCAGCAGGGTTGAGAACACAAAGCAAAGTGGTCAGGATGCAAGCCAGGTGAGATCAGAGTCCGAGCGGTACCTACGATCTCCACTTGTGTTTTTGTATCACGCTAATTTGGTGTGGCCAAGGAGCGCACAAAAGGAGCAGCTTAAAGCTTGCCAGACAAATATTGTCATGATTCTCTACTTCATCGCCATGGCAACCAAAGTCAAAAGAAGAAAGTGAGGGAGACAGCCACTCAAAATATAAGACCATAAGATGAGAAAACATGCGACACGAGACCCACCGCTGTGTGTCATCATTAGCATCGATTTTTTTTTTTTTTTTCCATCAATGTTTCGACCGGAGCAGCTGCGATTGTTGTTATTTGGAAAAAAATATGCGGGGTTCTTCTAGTCATTAGGACGACGTCAGACCAATACACATTTTTCCACTCACACAACAACACACTAAACAGGACCACAGGCAAATGTGACACACACACACACACACACACATGCTTTTTGCCGCAGTCTAGAATTCATATCGCTACAGTGCGCTAGCTAAAGTTTTTGCACGCCATGTAAACAGAATTACAGCTGACTTTGAAAAGCCACGTAAAACTTGATTTCTACAAACAAAAGATTTTCCTACAGGTGATGTGAACTGTTTAGTACACTGACTATTTGACATTGACTGCAACATTCTACTCTTACAATACAAGCAATCATCAGTTGTAAAAAAAAAAAAAATCCAATCTCAATCATTCTAGCAAACATCAGTTGCAAAAAAAAAAAGTACTCTTACAATCCTAGGAAACATTGTCACGGGATGGAAGCGGAATGGAGCAGGGTGACCAAGTGCAGCTTGGACCAGGGTTTATTGGCGGAACTCAAAAATCCAGACTCGGTAAACATGACATGACTTAACCGAACTAACATGCCTTCCTAACCAAAACGTACTTCAAATTGACAGGAACCAAAATGACATAAAGACACCACGACAACAAGACAACAGACAACAGCGATCCGACAAGGTGTGACACACAGACAGGGTTTAAATACGCGACAGGTAACGAGGAGCAAGTGAGGGTGATCACATTGATTGTCAGGTAACACAGGAGGGGAGGGGCGACGCAAACAGAAACCATGGTAACATACTCAAGACGTGACAAAACATCATCAGTTGTAAAAAGAAAGATAATAATAACTATTATTATAATAATTATAATAATTTCGATCTCTTTGTATGTCTTAACATGTGAAGAAATTGACGATAAAGCAGACTTTGACTTTTTTTTTCTTTGATAATAATAATCATAATAATCATAATAATAATAATAATTGTACTCTGACAATCTATCATTAGTTCTAAAAAAAAAAGAAAATCTTTGCAGTTTGGTTATTTAAAAGCAGCATCTGCGCCTATTTGTTTCTCTTCAAATGAAAATAAAGGATGTTAGTGCTTACAACAACACGTACAAAAAAAAGTGGATCACAAGGTTGAAAAGGGAAAAGTATCGTTTGAAAAAGTGGCCTCAGAAGTGGCTGCTGTGGGAGAATTCTTGCTAAACAAGGTATGGAATGCACTCCTGTCTTCCATAATTTCTTCCCTCATTCGCCTCCTTCTCACATTTACCAATGGCACTTTGAGGAAGCCAAAAGGAGCTTGTAAGTTGGAGGAAAGCTGTGCAAAAAAACATACGTCCGAGATAATTGAGCAAAAAAAAAAAGAAACGCTGAGCAGAAAAGAGGATAATTCATAACCGGCAGGAAGGGGAAGGGGGGGGGGTTAGATTCCAAGTCATGCAACACGGGTTGCCACAGGTCACCTCGTCCTTTCACCCCCCCCCCCCTCTGTCCTCCGCCTGCATGCGTGAGGCGAGGAAAAACAAAATCATATGGACACGGCGGAAAGGCTGGGCGCAGGGTGGGCTCGGGGGCAAAGATTAAAAATATCTCGGCCGACACACGAGGTCGGGGCGCCGCAGTGCAGCGGCAGTGGCGGCATACCTTCGATTCTGCTATTTTGGTTGCTTTTTCCATAATGTCTCCAGTCTGCCTTATAAGCTGATGTGAAAAACAGGTTCTCCAGCTGAGACATAAAAAAAAAAATGTCCCTCGCTTTTTGCCAACAGGGCTGCTCTCCGTCACAACGCAAGCCATTTGTCACAAAGTGTCTAAGGAAAAGACGTTGACAAAGTGGCTTCATTTGATTTCCAAGTGCTAGGAAAATGCCCAAATATGAGACATGGTGCTCACAAAACAAAGAGGCCAAGAATTGAAACCAAAAAAAATGTAAATCTTGAAAAAAAAAAGTTCTACCCAAAAATTGACTTTTTGTTTAAACAGAGCCCAAGAATCAAAATAAAAAATGACAGATTTTAAACAAAATCATAAAAAAAGAGGCCAAAAATTAAAATAAAATAAAAAAATTAAAATCTTGATAAGAACCATCAATACTTTCTCGTGTGTGTGTGTGTGTGTGTGTGTGTGTGTGTGTGTGTGTGTGTGTGTGTGTGTGTGTGTGTGTGTGTGTGTGTGTGTGTTAATGACACGGCTCAGTCAGCACACAAGCTGCGCCTTCCATTGGCTCAATCATAAAGCAGAAGCAAAACAACGAAGGAAAGCAAACAAGCAGCCATCGAGAAGCGGCCGCTGGCCCACGTTGGGGTGGAATCGTCCATTCAAAGCAAGAATTCCGTTTTGGCAAAGCATTCACAACACATCTCTTGCATGACTTGCTCCATGACTCAGCATTTTCCTTTTACAAAATAGTTGTGGAGGCCGGAGATTTCTATGGGGCTTCCAACATGACCATGTATGCATAAAGAAAGCACGTTTTGTGTCGTCA